>NC_069499.1:1416736251-1416751251 GCF_027579735.1 Bombina bombina | reverse complement strand
ACATATTGTCTAACATTGACTCTATATACTTCTTGTTTTACAATATACTACAAAAGTGGAGTATTTAGGGCAGGGGTGGTTGACCTTGGTATGCTTGCCCAAGATGGCACATAAAATATTTTTGCTGTTTTTGCCACATGCCAAGCAATGGTGACTCTGGGCAACTGTCATACTGAACATCTCTAGCACAATTCTGTCTGTAAGATATATTTTTGGAAAGTCATTGCCAATTTTGGCACATTCATTAAAAATGTTTTCCACCACTTCCTTAGGTTGTCACATAAATGATAAATATCTACCTTCCACTTCATTTATTTTGGAGGAGCTGGAATAGAATCTGGAGAACATAGAGTTTACCACTGTCATTGTGTTATCAAAAATCTCTATTGTTAGGCTTAAAGCAGAAATGCTAAAACAACAAACTGCAAATTAAGGGACCTATGTGTAGCAAGTTTAGGCTTGTGAAGCCTGCCGTGTACTCTTTTCAGGACTGGAAAATCCCCAGTGTTCAGATCTAAATTGCAAAAAATAGTATTTGAAATATGAGTTATTTTACAATGTATTTTATATTACAATCTCAAAGTGGTTACCATCCCTTTAATTAACATTCTTTGTTAACAACTACATTAGTTATGTGATTATTTTATAGAATAATTAGTAGTAGATGTGACATTTATATAACTACATTGTGTTGCATGAACAGAATAACAACCCTTTTTTTAGAAAATAAATCCATTTCCAGTCTCATCCCACCACTGAATGAATATCTTAGTTTGTTTTCTGCTTTGCACTACGGCTGTTCCAATGTCTCCTAATCTTCTTGGACTAATAGCATTAAACTGCTTTAAACAAACAAGGCTATTAACCTCAGACTAAGTTATATGAACTAAAGAAGGTCCAATCGCCTGTGATGAGCCTCACACACCCTAAGAGGGAATTAATAAGATTTCCAAGGACCTTTTAAGAGGATGAAGGAAAAGAAAACCAGGGAATTATTCCTTACAGAGACTCAACTGTTTGTTTTGCACTAACAAGCGTGAGACTGTCTTCCCATTTTTGCTGATGTCTGTACCATCTTGTCTTAGAATTGTCTTAGCAGTTTAGGTAGATTTATAACTTGTAATCAAAACCATTGCAAGGATTACAGTGCTTGGTGATCCATGTTCAATATCATAAAAAGTGTTACTCTATATAAGTTATTCTTATATATCACTGATTGGGAAGAAGGTTCCATGGAGTTAAGTATTTTAAGTAAAATTTGTGTTATAGATAAATGACTTAGATGCAAAGTACAATAAGAGGCTTTAAAATATGTATATGCAATTCAGCTTAAAAAAGTAAGTAATTATGATCTACTATTGACTGCAGTAAATGGATGAAACTATTGAAATTAAATGCTTTAGTGGAATAGTTGTTTAAACATTAAACTCAAACAAATTATATCACATATATTAAAAATAACTATTCAAACATTTTTGCATAAAGAAAAAGAGACATAGGGGCTGATTTATCATGTGTCGGGCGGGCATGATCCGCTGTAGCGGATCATGTCCGCCTGACATCGATAAATGCCGACATTAAAAACAAACACTGACAGTGGAGATGTTTAAGGATCTATGTAAGTTTAAGATTATTTAGAATAAGGGAGAGGACAAATAGAATTTCAGGAAAAATGTTTCAGAAATAATTGTAATTCTGGTGTATGTATATATATATTAGGGTATTTAATGACCTCTGTTACCACTAAAGACAGCATACACAATACACATACACAAAATACCACTCTTTAATATGAGTGGTCACATGCCCACAGGAATAGTGATCACCTAGCAGAACAGGTAACAAAAATCATGAGAGGTGGAGTAGCCCCTCCTTGTCATCACACAATCCCCAAAGAGATACAAGGTCCATAGTTTGAAATTGGCCACGCTCTGAAATACATTTGAAAAACATCTGTCCATTCACTTATATAAGTTTTTTTTTGTCATTACAGTTGTCACATGACAATCATAGTTATCACATGGCAGCAAAGTCTAGGTGAGAATAAAAATAGGTAGATATAGGATAAGTATTTTGTGTATGGTGTTTTGTTTTTATAGTACGCTAAGTGAGTTTGTAATATAAACATACACTTTCAAAACAAGTTAAGTCATCTCTGAAATCAGAATTTTGTGTATTTTTAAAATGTATCTAATATTGTTTTGGCAATTTATTTCCTACTTTTCTGAATATAAAAGTGACACAGAAATAAATGTTATCTTCTATTGTGCAATTACTATTTTTTATTAAAAATAATAGTTATATAATCCTGATTTTTGTGTGTGTGTATGTGTATGTGTGTGTATGTGTGTGTGTGTATGTGTGTGTATGTGTGTATGTGTGTGTGTGTATGTGTGTGTATGTGTGTGTGTGTGTATGTGTGTGTATGTGTGTGTGTGTGTATGTGTGTATGTGTGTGTGTATGTGTGTGTATGTGTGTGTGTGTATATGTGTGTGTGTGTGTGTGTGTATATGTGTGTGTATGTGTATGTGTGTATGTGTGTGTGTGTGTATGTATGTGTGTGTGTATGTGTGTGTGTATGCGTGTATGTGTGTGTGTGTGTGTGTGTGTGTGTGTGTGTGTGTGTGTGTGTGTGTGAATAGTTGCTAAATGTGGGACCAGAATGTTTGATTGAAACTTTTAGGAAATAATGACTCCTAGTAAACTGCTACAGTTTACCATATAAAAAAAGGAAACACTGTTTTGCATTTTGTGAAGTGGCATTTTGCAATTTCAGGTATTTCTCCAAGAAAGATTTTTTTTTAAATGTCCCCCAATTACCCCCAAAATAACATGTGAGGTCCCTTTTTAAAACACAAAAAATAGAGCTAAAGTTGGCGGGGGTGGAGGGTTAGGAAAAAAACGGCACTGAAAAGTGCCTTTACTTAGTGGTCTATGAAGACTGTGAGGCCCATTTATCAAGCTCCGAATGGTGCTTGAGGGCCTGTGTTTCTGGCGAGTCTTCAGACTCGCCAGAAATGCAATTTATGGAGCAGCGGTCTAAAGACCGCTGCTCCATAGCCCTGTCCGCCTGCTCTGATGAGGCGGACAGGAATCTCCACAATTCAACCCGATCGAGTACGATCGGATTGATTGACACCTCCCTGCTGGCGGCCCATTGGCCACGAGTCTGCAGGGGGCGGCGTTGCACCAGCAGCTCCCAAGAGCTGCTGGTGCAATGCTGAATATGGAGAGCGTATTGCTCTCCGCATTCAGTGATGTCTGTTGGACCTGATCCGCACTGTCGGATCGGGTCCGACAGACATTTGATAATTCGGCTTCTGTGTGTTCCCTATAAATATATATGTTTATAAACATATACATTTATGTGTTAATATGTGTATATACACATATTAACACATAAATATATATGTATATAATCATATACATATATATTTATATTTGCTGCCCATTGCTGCGTGACTTACCCCCCTTTGCAGCACTAGCTCTTATGCCTTGTCTTACAGCATGAGAACCAGGCTCCCATATGAGCCTATGGAAGCGCGCTCTAGTGAGAGCAATGCTTCTGTGCAATGCGAACACAACCTCACATCTCACTTGTAATACCAGCGCACATTTGTCTGTTAGAAAAAAAAAAACAATGCATATGATCTGTTTGGATAACAACAGAAAAAGCATTGAAATTGATATTTAAATACAATAAACACAAAAGACCATAAAAAAGTTGGATCTGTCATTGTTGCCAACATTTGGATACAATTAAAACAGAAAAATCACTCCACCAAGAGTGGTTAACTCCAGCAAAAGGGCAATCTGAAAGGCATAGACTGGATATTATAACCTGGTATCATACAATGTTATTGTACAAAATACAGAAGATAACATAAAGGGCCAGATTACAAGTGGAGTGCTATATATCGCTTTCATGAAATGGGGAAGAAAGGGGATTTAAGTGACTTTGAACGTGGCATAGTTGTTGGTGCCAGACAGGCTGGTCTGAGTATTTAAAAAACTGCTGATCTACTGGGATTGTAACACACAACCATCTTTAGGGTTTACAGAGAATGGTCCAAAAAAGAGAAAACATCCAGTGAGCGGCAGTTGTGTGGACGACAATGCCTTGTTGATGTTAGAGGTCAGAGGAGAATGGGCAGACTGGTTTGAGATGATAGAAAGGCAACAGTAACTCAAATAACCACTTGTTACAAACAAGGTATGCAAAATACCATACCATTTGACTGCACAACACGTCGAACCTTGAAGCAGATGTGCTACAGCAGCAGAAGTCCAGACCTGTTTCCACTCCTGTAAGCTAAGAACAGGAAACTGAGGCTACAATTCAGACACAGGCTCACCAAAATTGGACAATAGAAAATTGGAAAAATGTTGCCTGGTCTGATGAGTCACAATTTCAGCTGTGAAATTTTCTTGGCACACTTTGGGCCCCTTAGTACCAACTGAGCATGGTTTAAATGCTACGGCCTACCTGATTATTGTTGCTGACCATGACCATCCCTTTATGACTACAGAGTACCCATATTCTGATGGCTACTTCCAGCAGGATAATGCACCATGTTACAAAGCTCAAATAATCTCTAACTGGTTTCTTGAACATGACAATGAGTTCATCTTTGGGATTTGGTGGAACGGGAGATTCTGGATAATGGACAAATCTGCAGCAACTGCGTGATGATATCATGTCAATATGGACCAAAATGTCTGAGGAATGTTTCTAACACCTTGTTGAATCTATGCCAAGAAGAATTAAGGCAGTTCTGAAGGTAAAAGGGGGTCCAACCCGGTACTAGCAAGGTGTACCTAATAAAGTGGCTGGTGAGTGTATATATTTATGTATTATATTGTATATACACATATTAAATATATATGTATATAAGCATATAAATATATATTTACTGGGAAAACCCCATTCCCACCAACTTTAGACCCCAAAAACTCTCTAGTGCAGTTGTTTTTAATTTTAAAAAAAATGCTACTTTTTTTATTTTTTATTAAATACTATAATGTCTTCCATTTTGAGAGCATATGGGGCATTTTTGGAAAATTAACCAGAGATCTTCTCTCTGGTAAATTTGTAGAATGTTAATTGCTACCATGAACTCATGATAGCAATAACTAGCCACTTGTATCGCTCGCCCGCAAACGGTCAATAATTTTGCACTCCACTTGTAATCTAGTCTAAAATGTATCATGATGACCATCACAAACAGACAGATAGTATGTGTTAAAAAGCAAAGATTTAATATTGATTCTGAGTGGCAAGCAGTGAGAAAAAGTAATTGACTTTTAAACAGCTGTAATTCAGCTTATGTCAACAATTTTACAACAAACTGAATCTTATATATACACACAGTTTCATGTTGTTGTTATTCACACATGTCTAATATATCTAGTATATAACCTTTGTACAAACAAATGAAATATGCATTCATTTTATACTTTTATTAGACACAATAACATTACTTAGAAAATAGCAGTACTTAAAATGTGCTAGAAATAAAACAGTGTATATGTTGCTATTTCTTTTGTAAGGAATATTATTCCTTTTAATTTAGATATAAAGTAGTAATGGATAAATAAGTAAATTTCCCCTTTTTGCCGAGTACACCTATTGGCCTAGATTACAAGTGGAGCGCAAAAATATTTGCTCTATTGTGCGATAACACCGCTCAAGTTTAATCAATAACACTTTTATTTCTTGCACTCATATTAATAGTTAAAGGAACATTCCAGTCAAAATTGAAATGCGTACAGATTAATTACATATTTGAATAGAACATGTTTACTATATAAATTTATTGGCTAAAATGCTTCTAGTAAAAGTTATCACTGTTTTAGTGCTAGCATTTTTCTTTGCACATCCATGTGAATCTCAAGAGAGCCAGTGGGGGTTGCATCATGGGCTCCATTACATATACGGCACAGGCTTCGGTACAAGCGTTGAAACCCACGCCGCCAGTAATTTCACCTCGCACAACGGGGTATTACATATACTGCGCCGTTAGATACTAGACTGGTGTAAGTAGGACAAACTGGCGATCTTCTGAAATGTGTGCAAATACACATTTTAGTCATCGCAAATAACTTACGCCAGTCTTGTGTCCACGAAAAGTGTCAATAAAGATTAGTTTATGCAAATTAGGTTAACACGCGTAAAAACGAACCCAGAATTCAAATAAAAATGCGACATGTAATTACGATATTCAAATTCATATATAAACCCATGCGCAGCCGCCATTTTCTTCAGTGTGTTTGGATTGTTCATTGAGCTGCAACACACTACACTGGAGTGGAGGATTAGTGAGAGTAGAGAGAGAGAGGTGCAAACAGAGGAGTTAGGTTGCATTGTTGTAGAGTAAGCTTGTACACTTACACATATTCTTACATATTGCACACATTGCATACATACATATACAAATACACCACACTTTTTTTTTCTAACACCTCACACATATTTTATTTTATTTTTACAGTGTGATAGGCTGAGTGTTTGGTTGTGAGTGTGATTTAGTGTGAGGATGGTAGGGAGGAGGGGAGAGGAGTATTGGAGAGGACAGGAGGAGCAGTGGGGTCCCCGTCAGGGAGTGAGTGGGGAGAGGGAGAGCCAGAAGAGATGATGGGAGGGAAGATTCCCCAAGAGCCCCAGAGAGCAGGCACATCCAGGAGAGAGACAGAGGTTGCACATGGGGACAGAAGGGGGGAGGAGGGAGAGGATAGGGAGGAACCCACACCAGGGACATCACAAGGAGGAAGCCAAGTAGCCATGGAGGATGAGAGGCTGAGATATCCCAACTTCTCATTTGCGGAAAATGTTGCCCTTGTCCAGGTCATCATGGACAATTACAGTGCCCTCTTCAGGCAGGAGAAGGGCAAAGGCATTGCCAAAAAGAGAAAAACGGCATGGTTGGCGGTCGAGGATGCCGTCAACAGTGTGGCCCCTGAAAAAGCGCTGGAATGACTGCAAGAGGCGGGTCAAAGAAAAGATGGGGCAGGAAGCTATGCACCAGAAGGGAACAGGCGGTGGTCTATCCCTGGATATAGAGTATAATACCTGGCAGGAGATGATACGCAGGTCCCTGAGTATCACAGCAGTCCGTGGACTTCCAGGGGTTCGTGACTCAGGGGCTGCAACCACAGCACAGCATGCTGGTGAGTAACATCCCACACAACAATATTATATGTATTTGAGATATAACATCCTTTAATATCACACATTCATGTACACAATGAGGAGCATGGTATTTGGCGTACTAACAAAAACATCTACAATTATACTTGACATTACTGCTAATGTAAAGTAATTGTATGCCCACATGGACATATATCTGACTGTACTAATCCCTCTCATCTTTTGACTCCTCCACAGAACCTCCTGTCACGAGGATGCAAACATCCATGCCACCACCACCACCAGCCTTCAGGCAACCGCAAGAACAGTATGCTCCCAGGCATGAGCATGGTTGGATGGCTTCAGTTGAGGACCTGGGAGTGATGCCACTGCCATTGACATATGACCCCTGGCAAGATTCCTGGCCAGAGGAATATCCTTCCTTTGGCTTGAGGGGGAGCCAAGACAGCCACAAAGGGTCCATGTATTTACCCCCCCACAACACAATCTCATGTCAGTCATGGATTTTACCCACAGACTATGTCACAAGAAGTGCCAATTGGAGAGACTGAGTGGTCACACACTGGTCATCAGTGGGACTATCAATCAACCATGAGAGCTCCCCCATCCTCATCCATGGGACGACCTCCCCCATCCTCATCAATGGGATGACCTCCCCCATCCTCATCCATTGGACGAGCTCCACCATCCTCATCCATGGGACGACCTCCCCCATCCTCATCCATTGAACGAGCTCCACCATCTGCAGATGGAAATATATCCTAAACTACAGCTGCACCTCAAGCACCAGTAGATGCAGCTGAACCTGCCCCACGAGCACCAGTAGATGCAGCTGAACCTGCCCCACGAGCACCAGTAGATGCAGCTGAACCTGCCCCACGAGCACCAGTAGATGCAGCTGAACATGCCCCACAAGCACAAGCAGATGCAGGTGAACATGCCCCACAAGCACAAGCAGATGCAAGTGAACATGCCCAACAAGCAACTAGAAGCCCTGTTGCTCAAGAGCCTGTGGATGCATTGTATTCTCCCCTGGGTGAGGAATACATTACACTCCAGAGGAGGCTCATAACAAGCACTGAGAGCATACAAAGAGGCCAAGAGAGGTTCTTCAGGAGGCAAGAGAGGATACAACAACGTAGCATAGAGCTGCAGAGGGACATGGCAGCATCGTTAAGTGCAAGTGTTCAGAACCAGTCGCAGATGATGCAAATTCTGTCTGATATGCAGATGCAGATGGACAATAAGTGGAGAGAAAAAAATCAACTCTTGGGTGTGTTGGTTGAGCACTTTACACACCAGCAGGACACTGCCACCAGCCTATCATCTGTGGCCAGCACCCCAGGAGAAACACCAGAATCTTCTAAAACCAGGAAAACAAGGAAATCCACTACAGGCACCTCAGCTCCCTCATCCAAGAAGCCAAAAAATAAATAAATATTATTATAGTTCACCATAAACCTTGTCCTCTGTTATTTACCATGTTATTGTCATACACATTCATGTAAGGTGTGTTTTATTACACTAATATTGTTAAAACATATAATATGACCTGTGTGGAAATGGCAATAACAGGTAATATTATCATGTTTATGACATATTCTTGTACTATAACTCACATCCACAATAGTTGTTTATAAAGGGTACATATAGTAATATTCACTTCTAAGATGTAAATCAATGTATCTCACATCCAATATAAATTGACACATGGGTATATATAATACTGATGTTACTGATAGGTGTGCATTATCAGGTGTTTTAAGGCTGCAGGTGAGAGGTTGTGTTGTTTGTGATTTGTTTGACACAATTGCAAAGAGGCGGCCTTCAAGGTCTTAGAAATGATCATATGAGCCATCCTACATTTATCTTTCAACTAAGAATAACAAGAGAACAAAGCAAAATTGGTGTTAGAATTAAATTAGAAAGTTGTTTGAAATGACATGCCCTATTTGAAATAAGAAGGTTTCCTTTGGACTTGACTGTCCCATTTTATATTGTAGCATCAATGCCAAGCTGTGTTAACAGTAGAATAAATTACACTCCCAATGGGTTCTAAAGAGATAAAGGTAATACAATTATGATTGCCCATTGTTCTCTCCAAGTATTGGTGATTGTTTTAAGAAGAAATATAAAGTAAATAAGCAAGTATATGTACACAATGTGATAAAGTAATGAGATATGATGATACCTACAAGCTCCATTCATTTGATTAGGTTGTGACTTCAAAATACAAAATCAGCTATTACAAATACACAAATAAAGCTTAAAAAAACAAATCTCATAGTATACTGTCCCTTTAACTATTTGAGATGCTGCTTAAATGTATGTGTTTGTTAAGGCTTCCAGGGAGTTATGTTGGTTTTTTAGTCAGTGCAAGGGTTGCTGCGCCTGCAATATGTGGCGAGATGAGAATGGAGTAGATTTTCTGAATTCTGCGCGCGTAAGTCCTTGCGCTGTATATAGGATACCAAATTGCACGGCTGTTCTATGTCAATCTATGGGAGAAAAAAATATGGCCGATGGGTGAAATATAGGCACATAACTTGTATGCTACGCTGTATATGTAATACCAACATTGCGTAAAAACCAGCGGCGCAAGCTTTTGCGGTCGACGCCGCATATGTAATGGAGCCCCATGTCAGCAATTATACAAATCGAGTGATTAACAGATAATAGAAGCACCTTAGGGTCTATGTGTTTAAAATGCTGGTGCCATTCCCAATCTAACATCTTCTCATATACATTATTCCTTTACATCATTGTTAAAACTTTTATTAAATAAAGAGCCTGTATTAATATCTCTTTTTTATATACAGTATATATGTGTGTGTGTAATACTTTGAATACATTTGTATTTTTTTATGTATCTATTCAACCCTTACCACTTTACTTCAGGTCTCCAAGAGAGATACATTTTACAGCACTATTGTGTGTTCCGTTCAAGCAATATGAGTAATAATAGCGCACCATAGGGCATGCTAAAAAAAATGTCAGCCGTGTTAAGATTCTCTGGTGAATCTTTTTTACCCTTCATTTGTTTACCGTTTTTAGCTGGATAGCGCACCCTGCTCTATCTATATAGCTCCACAAATAATCTAGGCTAATATCTTTTATCTTTTCCTATAATACACAAACACACATATACTCTGTCCAAGTCCAGCATTATAAGTTGAGAACAAAAGCACTATAGAACACTTGTGTTGTGTGCAATCCCTAACTCTTGTACTTTTGCTCTCAGATTACAAGGCAATAGTTAATATTTATTGTGCATGTGGGGCACAGTGCACACTACAGTATTCATGTTGGATAACATATATCCATAATTTCCCTCAGATAATAGATTTCTATTAGGGCTCTCACTAAAATTATTCATGTCAGATAACACTTGAGAACAAGTGATTGTGCACAAAAGTCAGTTTAAGTTGTGGAGTTTTTCAATACAGTTCATTTCTCTACACTTTCATTTTACACATCTGGCTTAACACATACACCCTTGACCCATTTTAGTTTGGAATTTCCTATACCTAAAAAATGTAGGGCTCGTTGTGAATTATTTAAGAACAAATGTGCAGTGAACCCAGATTTACACAGAGCTTGTTTGTAAATACTATTTACCTGTGTCCTTAATGGACTGTCTACATGTCTGTATGATAACATGAAATTTATATCAGGCAAAAAATTAAGTTTCATCTCTTTTAATAGACTACTTTTAAAAAATAATAATTTTATTCAATTTTAATGTTTTCAGTTTTTTTAATAGAAATATCAGAAATTCCTGTTTTCACTTAGAAAAAATGTCTGTTTTATATATATATATATATATATATATATATATATATATATATATATATATATATATATATATATATATATATATATATATGTAAATGTATATTCTCACCTAGGCAAAAGTCATTAATAAGGTAAAACATATGTTTTGCAACTAAAAAAGTCTATGTTAATAAATATTGTGCCCTTTGTTGCACAATTTGTTAGTGTGGGTATATGGACCTATATTACACACACATATACACATGTACTTATAAAAACATATACAGTATCCCAAAAAAGTGAGTACACCCTCATATTTTTGTAAATATTTTATTATATCTTTTCATATGACAACACTGAAGAAATGACACTTTGCTACAATGTAAAGTAGTGAGTGTACAGCCTGTATAACAGTGTAAATTTGCTGTCCCCTCAAAATAACTCAACACTCAGGCTTTAATATCTAAACCGTTGGCAACAAAAGTGAGTACACCCTTAAGTGGAAACGTCCAAATTGGGTCTAGAGTGTCAATATTTTGTGTGGCCACCATTATTTTCCAGCACTGCCTTAACCCTCTTGGGCATGGAGTCCACCAGAGCTTCACAGATTGCCACTGGAGTCCTCTTCCACTCCTCCATGACGATAGGCTGGTGGATGTTAGAGACCATGCGCTCCCCCACCCTCCATTTGAGGATGCCCCACAGATGCTCAATACATTTTAATTCTGGAGACATGCTTGGCCAGTCCATCACCTTTACTTTCAGCTTCTTTAGCAAGGCAGTGGTCGTCTTGGAGGTGTGTTTGGAGTTGTTATCATGTTGAGCCCTGCGGCCAAGTCTCTGAAGGGAGGGGATCATGCTCTGCTTCAGTATGCCACAGTACATGTTGGCATTAATGGTTCCCTCAATGAACTGTAGCTCCCCAGTGCCGGCAGCACTCATGCAGGCCCAGACCATTACACTCCCACCACCATGCTTGACTGTAGGCAAGAAACACTTGTCTTTGTATTGTATGGTCTGAGCGCTGACAGGCTGACCCCCACCCCTTCAACCTCTGCAGCAATGCTGGCAGCACTCATACGTCTATTTCCCAAAGGAAGCCTCTGGATATGATGCTAAGTACGTGCACTCAACTTCTTTGGTCGACCATGGCGAGGCCTGTTCTGAGTGGAACCTGTCCTGTGAAACCTCTGTATGGTCTTGCCCACCGTGCACTATCTTTATGTAGAGCAACAATTCTTTTTTTCAGATCCTCAGAGAGTTCTTTGCCATGAGGCGCCATGTTAAACTTCCAGTGACCAGTATGACAAAGTGTGAGAGCGATAACACCAAATTTAACACACCTGCTCCCCATTCACACCTGAGACCTTGTAACACTAACGAGTCACATGACACCGGGGAGGGAAAATGGCTAATTGGGCCTAATTTAGACATTTCCACTTAGGGGTGTACTCATTTTTGTTGCCAATTGTTTAGATTGGCTGTGTGTTACGTTATTTTGAGGGGAAAGCAAATTTACACTGTTATACAGGTTGTACACTCACTACTTTACATTGTAGCAAAGTGTCATTTCTTCAGTGTTGTCACATGAAAAGATATAATAAAATATTACAAAAATGTGAGGGGTGTACTCACTTTTGTGGGATACTGTATTACATAAAAACAATAACAGCAAATGTAAAGTGTGCGTTTGTATACACGCGTGCACAAATATACTTATGTATTTTCATATTTAGAGAATATATTTATATCCTATTATGAACTATTTTATTCATTATAGATGGTATGACACCCAAGAAAATACACGCAAAGTTTCAGCCTACAAACGGCCTTCATCAGAAATGCAAGTGAACAGAGCTCACACATCTTTATACCCTTTAGCCCCACTCACTTCAACAAGTGGAATAATTATTCATATATCCTGTAGATTCATTTGTATATACAATAGCATTCTCCATAGGGGTTCACAACATTATCATAGCTTTTTTATACTATGAACATTATTCTACATAGCTATCTATATTCCAGACTTTAAATATTCTTTTTGTAAACATGTATTTTTTTAATTGTATTGTTATTAATGTATACACATTAATAGTATGACTTTATAGTCAATGTCCAATTTCACCTGCACATACACTATTAAACAAAATATATATTTTATATAGCACTATAGCGATATATAACTATGGTTTGAATGATTGAAATGAGCTTTGACTAATGATATTTTTATTGAAAATCCTGGCAGAAGAATCCCAAATCCTTTTAGAGCCAGCACTAGGAGGATAAATCTGTATCTAAGCTTTGGTATAAGTTACTTCTTACATTGGGATGATAAGAAGATAAAGAATTGGTTTGCTCCCCCTCCCAATATATATTAGATACACTATATGTCTCATTAGCTTCCCTCTTAATTTATGTTGGAGCTGTATAGACCTGCAGTGAGAACGTTCTTCCAAGCACCTCATCTCCAGATTGAAGTAAGTGTAATAAGTATAAGTATGATTGTAGGTTGCTTTCATATTATTATTACTTTTCTATTGGACCATCTGCATCTTCTAATTCTTAACATCTTTTTTTGTGTCTCTAAACTATAACAATGATGAATTACATCACTGTTAAGAAACAAAATATATCCCAACAGCCATAGATTTAAGTAAATCTATATACTTACTTTATTTTGATGCAGGGGTAAACAAATACATTTTTCTCTGCCCATTCCTACAGGCATTTTAGAAATGACAGATGTACAGTATATATGAGATGTTTTGCTTCTTTCTCAGTTACCTAAGTTTGTTTGTGGCTCGGTCTTTCTCTTCTCTTTTCTCCCTTCTGTAGATCTCAGTATTTTCCTCTCCTTCTGTCTTTATTTGTTCTACTCTCTTTCTCTCTCTTTCTGTCTCTTTCTCTTTCTCTATTTCCTTTTCTTTTTTCTGCTTCTTTCTCCTCTTTGAACTCCCTCTCCTTCCCCTCTAGCTCTTTATTCCACTCTCTCTCTCTCTCAATCTCTTTGTCTCTCTGTATCTCTTGCTCTTTCTTTCTTCCTTTCCTTCTCTCTTTCCTTCTCTCTCACTGTCCCTTTTGTTCTCTCTCCCTTTTCCTCTGTCTTTGCTTTACTCTCTCCCTCTTTCTTTCTTTCTTTCTTGCCATATTCCATTACTTATCTCACACTTTGACCTTTTTTCTCGCTCTTTTTTTGCTTCTCACTTTATAGACTTCTCTACTTTCTCACCTTAGTCTGATAATCACCTTTACTCACTAAAATGGATATATATCCCTTAAAGGGACACTGTACCCAAATTTTTTTCTTTTGTAATTCAGAAAGAGCATGCAATTTTAAGCAACTTTCTAATTTACTCCTATTATCAATTTTTCTTCGTTCTCTTGCTATCATTATTTGAAAAAGAAAGCATCTAAGCTTTTTTTTGGTTTCAGTACTCTGGACAGCACTTTTTTATTGGTGGATGAATTTATCCACCAATCAGCAGGGACAACCCAGGTTGTTCACCAAAAATGGGCCGGCATCTAAACTTACATTCTTGCATTTCAAATAAAGATACCAAGAGAATGAAGAAAATTTGATAATAGGAGTAAATCAGAAAGTTGCTTAAAATGTCATGCTCAATCTGAATCACGAAAGAAAATTTTTGGGTACAGTGTCCCTTTAAAGGAACATGAAACTCAAAATCAGACGATCATGGATGAGATCGTGTATGCAATTCTAAGTGACTTTTCTATTTACTTTGATTATCAAATGTAAATCATTCTCTTGGTATCTCTTGTTGAAAAGCATGCCTAAGTATGCTCAGGAGAAACATGCATATGCCTCTCCTCAGGTGTTTTCAGCTAGCTCCCAGTAGCGCATTACTGCTCTGGAGCTGACTTTAACTATGTGTTTAACACATTTGCAGAGGTTAAACAATCAATTATATGCAAGCAATAGTGCAATAATAGACCATATTCTTTTACAAAATTGCTCTGCCAGAAATGAAGCACCATAACATTTGCTGATTCTTCAGAGCTTGATTTGGGTATCCTCAGTTTTAATAATTGGTTGAATGACATATTGCAAACATAT